>NC_092089.1:96240441-96287210 GCF_045679555.1 Salvelinus alpinus
TAGAACAGTAGAGTTATACTGTAGTAGGAGAACAGTAGAGTTATACTGTAGTAGTAGAACAGTAGAGTTATACTGTAGTAGTAGAACAGTAGAGTTATACTGTAGTAGGAGAACAGTAGAGTTATACTGTAGTAGTAGAACAGTAGAGTTATACTGTAGTAGTAGAACAGTAGAGTTATACTGTAGTAGTAGAACAGTAGAGTTATACTGTAGTAGTAGAACAGTAGAGTTATACTATAGTAGTAGAACAGTAGAGTTATACTGTAGTAGTAGAACAGTAGAGTTATACTGTAGTAGTAGAACAGTAGAGTTATACTGTAGTAGTAGAACAGTAGAGTTATACTGTAGTAGTAGAACAGTAGAGTTATACTGTAGAACAGTAGAGTTATACTGTAGAACAGTAGAGTTATACTGTAGTAGTAGAACAGTAGAGTTATACTGTAGTAGTAGAACAGTAGAGTTATACTGTAGTAGTAGAACACTAGAGTTATACTGTAGTAGTAAAACAGTAGAGTTATACTGTAGTAGTAGAACAATAGAGTTATACTGTAGTAGGAGAACAGTAGAGTTATACTGTAGTAGGAGAACAGTAGAGTTATACTGTAGTAGGAGAACAGTAGAGTTATACTGTAGAACAGTAGAGTTATACTGTAGAACAGTAGAGTTATACTGTAGTAGTAGAACAGTAGAGTTATACTGTAGTAGTAGAACAGTAGAGTTATACTGTAGTAGTAGAACAGTAGAGTTATACTGTAGTAGTAGAACAGTAGAGTTATACTGTAGTAGTAGAACAGTAGAGTTATACTGTAGTAGGAGAACAGTAGAGTTATACTGTAGTAGTAGAACAGTAGTTATACTGTAGTAGTAGAACAGTAGAGTTGTACTGTAGTAGTAGAACAGTAAAGTTATACTGTAGTAGTAGAACAGTAGAGTTATACTGTAGAACAGTAGAGTTATACTGTAGTAGTAGAACAGTAGAGTTATACTGTAGTAGTAGAACAGTAGAGTTATACTGTAGTAGTAGAACAGTAGAGTTATACTGTAGTAGTAGAACAGTAGAGTTATACTGTAGTAGTAGAACAGTAGAGTTATACTGTAGTAGTAGAACAGTAGAGTTATACTGTAGTAGGAGAACAGTAGAGTTATACTGTAGTAGTAGAACAGTAGAGTTATACTGTAGTAGTAGAACAGTAGAGTTATACTGTAGTAGTAGAACAGTAGAGTTATACTGTAGTAGTAGAACAGTAGAGTTATACTGTAGTAGGAGAACAGTAGAGTTATACTGTAGTAGTAGAACAGTAGAGTTATACTGTAGTAGTAGAACAGTAGAGTTATACTGTAGTAGGAGAACAGTAGAGTTATACTGTAGTAGTAGAACAGTAGAGTTATACTGTAGTAGTAGAACAGTAGAGTTATACTGTAGTAGTAGAACAGTAGAGTTATACTGTAGTAGTAGAACAGTAGAGTTATACTATAGTAGTAGAACAGTAGAGTTATACTGTAGTAGTAGAACAGTAGAGTTATACTGTAGTAGTAGAACAGTAGAGTTATACTGTAGTAGTAGAACAGTAGAGTTATACTGTAGTAGTAGAACAGTAGAGTTATACTGTAGAACAGTAGAGTTATACTGTAGAACAGTAGAGTTATACTGTAGTAGTAGAACAGTAGAGTTATACTGTAGTAGTAGAACAGTAGAGTTATACTGTAGTAGTAGAACACTAGAGTTATACTGTAGTAGTAAAACAGTAGAGTTATACTGTAGTAGTAGAACAATAGAGTTATACTGTAGTAGGAGAACAGTAGAGTTATACTGTAGTAGGAGAACAGTAGAGTTATACTGTAGTAGGAGAACAGTAGAGTTATACTGTAATAGGAGAATAGTAGAGTTATACTGTAGTAGTAGAACAGTAGTTATACTGTAGTAGTAGAACAGTAGAGTTATACTGTAGTAGTAGAACAGTAGAGTTATACTGTAGTAGTAGAACAGTAGAGTTATACTGTAGTAGTAGAACAGTAGAGTTATACTGTAGTAGTAGAACAGTAGAGTTTTACTGTAGTAGTAGAACAGTAGAGTTATACTGTAGTAGGAGAACAGTAGAGTTATACTGTAGTAGTAGAACAGTAGAGTTATACTGTAGTAGTAGAACAGTAGAGTTATACTGTAGTAGGAGAACAGTACAGTTATACTGTAGTAGGAGAACAGTAGAGTTATACTGTAGTAGGAGAACAGTAGAGTTATACTGTAGTAGGAGAACAGTAGAGTTATACTGTAGTAGTAGAACAGTAGAGGTATACTATAGTAGTAGAACAGTAGAGTTATACTGTAGTAGGAGAACAGTAGAGTTATACTGTAGTAGTAGAACAGTAGAGTTATACTGTAGTAGGAGAACAGTAGAGTTATACTGTAGTAGTAGAACAGTAGAGTTATACTGTAGTAGGACAGTAGAGTTATACTGTAATAGGAGAACAGTAGAGTTATACTGTAGTAGGAGAACAGTAGAGTTATACTGTAGTAGTAGAACAGAAGAGTTATACTGTAGTAGTAGAACAGTAGAGTTATACTGTAGTAGGAGAACAGTAGAGTTATACTGTAGTAGTAGAACAGTAGAGTTATACTGTAGTAGTAGAACAGTAGAGTTATACTGTAGTAGTAGAACAGTAGAGTTATACTGTAGTAGGAGAACAGTAGTTATACTGTAGTAGTAGAACAGTAGAGTTATACTGTAGTAGTAGAACAGTAGAGTTATACTGTAGTAGGAGAACAGTAGTTATACTGTAGTAGGAGAACAGTAGAGTTATACTGTAGTAGTAGAACAGTAGAGTTATACTGTAGTAGTAGAACAGTAGAGTTATACTGTAGTAGGAGAACAGTAGAGTTATACTGTAGTAGTAGAACGGTAGAGTTATACTGTAGTAGTAGAACAGTAGAGTTATACTGTAGTAGTAGAACAGTAGAGTTATACTGTAGTAGGAGAACATTATAGTTATACTGTAGTAGGAGAACATTATAGTTATACTGTAGAACAGTAGAGTTATACTGTAGTAGTAGAACAGTAGAGTTATACTGTAGTAGTAGAACAGTAGAGTTATACTGTAGTAGGAGAACAGTAGAGTTATACTGTAGTAGTAGAACAGTAGAGTTTTACTGTAGTAGTAGAACAGTAGAGTTATACTGTAGTAGGAGAACAGTAGAGTTATACTGTAGTAGTAGAACAGTAGAGTTATACTGTAGTAGTAGAACAGTAGAGTTATACTGTAGTAGGAGAACAATATAGTTATACTGTAGTAGGAGAACAGTAGAGTTATACTGTAGTAGGAGAACAGTAGAGTTATACTGTAGTAGGAGAACAGTAGAGTTATACTGTAGTAGTAGAACAGTAGAGTTATACTGTAGTAGTAGAACAGTAGAGTTATACTGTAGTAGTAGAACAGTAGAGTTATACTGTAGTAGTAGAACAGTAGAGTTATACTGTAGTAGGAGAACAGTAGAGTTATACTATAGTAGTAGAACAGTAGAGTTATACTGTAGTAGGAGAACAGTAGAGTTATACTGTAGTAGTAGAACAGTAGAGTTATACTGTAGTAGGAGAACAGTAGTGATACTGTAGTAGTAGAACAGTAGAGTTATACTGTAGTAGTAGAACAGTAGAGTTATACTGTAGTAGGAGAACAGTAGTTATACTGTAGTAGTAGAACAGTAGTTATACTGTAGTAGTAGAACAGTAGAGTTATACTGTAGTAGGAGAACAGTAGAGTTATACTGTAGTAGTAGAACAGTAGTTATACTGTAGTAGTAGAACAGTAGAGTTATACTGTAGTATTAGAACAGTAAAGTTATACTGTAGTATTAGAACAGTACAGTTATACTGTAGTAGTAGAACAGTAGAGTTATACTGTAGTAGTAGAACAGTAGAGTTATACTGTAGTAGTAGAACAGTAGAGTTATACTGTAGTAGGAGAACAGTAGAGTTATACTGTAGTAGTAGAACAGTAGTTATACTGTAGTAGTAGAACAGTAGAGTTATACTGTAGTAGTAGAACAGTAAAGTTATACTGTAGTATTAGAACAGTACAGTTATACTGTAGTAGTAGAACAGTAGAGTTATACTGTAGTAGTAGAACAGTAGAGTTATACTGTAGTAGTAGAACAGTAGAGTTATACTGTAGTAGGAGAACAGTAGAGTTATACTGTAGTAGTAGAACAGTAGAGTTATACTGTAGTAGTAGAACAGTAGAGTTATACTGTAGTAGTAGAACAGTAGAGTTATACTGTAGTAGGAGAACAGTAGAGTTATACTGTAGTAGTAGAACAGTAGTTATACTGTAGTAGTAGAACAGTAGAGTTATACTGTAGTAGGAGAACATTAGAGTTATACTGTAGTAGTAGAACAGTAGTTATACTGTAGTAGTAGAACAGTAGAGTTATACTGTAGTAGTAGAACAGTAAAGTTATACTGTAGTAGTAGAACAGTAGAGTTATACTGTAGAACAGTAGAGTTATACTGTAGTAGTAGAACAGTAGAGTTATACTGTAGTAGTAGAACAGTAGAGTTATACTGTAGTAGTAGAACAGTAGAGTTATACTGTAGTAGGAGAACAGTAGAGTTATACTGTAGAACAGTAGAGTTATACTGTAGAACAGTAGAGTTATACTGTAGTAGTAGAACAGTAGAGTTATACTGTAGTAGTAGAACAGTAGAGTTATACTGTAGTAGTAGAACAGTAGAGTTATACTGTAGTAGTAGAACAGTAGAGTTATACTGTAGTAGTAGAACAGTAGAGTTATACTGTAGTAGTAGAACAGTAGAGTTATACTGTAGTAGGAGAACAGTAGAGTTATACTGTAGTAGTAGAACAGTAGTTATACTGTAGTAGTAGAACAGTAGAGTTATACTGTAGTAGTAGAACAGTAAAGTTATACTGTAGTAGTAGAACAGTAGAGTTATACTGTAGAACAGTAGAGTTATACTGTAGTAGTAGAACAGTAAAGTTATACTGTAGTAGTAGAACAGTAGAGTTATACTGTAGTAGTAGAACAGTAGAGTTATACTGTAGTAGGAGAACAGTAGAGTTATACTGTAGAACAGTAGAGTTATACTGTAGTAGGAGAACAGTAGAGTTATACTGTAGTAGTAGAACAGTAGTTATACTGTAGTAGTAGAACAGTAGTTATACTGTAGTAGTAGAACAGTAGAGTTGTACTGTAGTAGTAGAACAGTAAAGTTATACTGTAGTAGTAGAACAGTAGAGTTATACTGTAGAACAGTAGAGTTATACTGTAGTAGTAGAACAGTAGAGTTATACTGTAGTAGTAGAACAGTAGAGTTATACTGTAGTAGTAGAACAGTAGAGGTATACTGTAGTAGGAGAACAGTAGAGTTATACTGTAGAACAGTAGAGTTATACTGTAGAACAGTAGAGTTATACTGTAGTAGTAGAACAGTAGAGTTATACTGTAGTAGTAGAACAGTAGAGTTATACTGTAGTAGTAGAACAGTAGAGTTATACTGTAGTAGGAGAACATTATAGTTATACTGTAGTAGGAGAACATTATAGTTATACTGTAGAACAGTAGAGTTATACTGTAGTAGTAGAACAGTAGAGTTATACTGTAGTAGTAGAACAGTAGAGTTATACTGTAGTAGGAGAACAGTAGAGTTATACTGTAGTAGTAGAACAGTAGAGTTTTACTGTAGTAGTAGAACAGTAGAGTTATACTGTAGTAGGAGAACAGTAGAGTTATACTGTAGTAGTAGAACAGTAGAGTTATACTGTAGTAGTAGAACAGTAGAGTTATACTGTAGTAGGAGAACAGTACAGTTATACTGTAGTAGGAGAACAGTAGAGTTATACTGTAGTAGGAGAACAGTAGAGTTATACTGTAGTAGGAGAACAGTAGAGTTATACTGTAGTAGTAGAACAGTAGAGGTATACTATAGTAGTAGAACAGTAGAGTTATACTGTAGTAGGAGAACAGTAGAGTTATACTGTAGTAGTAGAACAGTAGAGTTATACTGTAGTAGGAGAACAGTAGAGTTATACTATAGTAGTAGAACAGTAGAGTTATACTGTAGTAGGAGAACAGTAGAGTTATACTGTAGTAGTAGAACAGTAGAGTTATACTGTAGTAGGAGAACAGTAGTGATACTGTAGTAGTAGAACAGTAGAGTTATACTGTAGTAGTAGAACAGTAGAGTTATACTGTAGTAGGAGAACAGTAGTTATACTGTAGTAGTAGAACAGTAGTTATACTGTAGTAGTAGAACAGTAGAGTTATACTGTAGTAGGAGAACAGTAGAGTTATACTGTAGTAGTAGAACAGTAGTTATACTGTAGTAGTAGAACAGTAGAGTTATACTGTAGTAGTAGAACAGTAAAGTTATACTGTAGTATTAGAACAGTACAGTTATACTGTAGTAGTAGAACAGTAGAGTTATACTGTAGTAGTAGAACAGTAGAGTTATACTGTAGTAGTAGAACAGTAGAGTTATACTGTAGTAGGAGAACAGTAGAGTTATACTGTAGTAGTAGAACAGTAGAGTTATACTGTAGTAGTAGAACAGTAGAGTTATACTGTAGTAGGAGAACAGTAGAGTTATACTGTAGTAGGAGAACAGTAGTTATACTGTAGTAGTAGAACAGTAGAGTTATACTGTAGTAGTAGAACAGTAGAGTTATACTGTAGTAGGAGAACAGTAGAGTTATACTGTAGTAGTAGAACAGTAGTTATACTGTAGTAGTAGAACAGTAGAGTTATACTGTAGTAGGAGAACAGTAGAGTTATACTGTAGTAGTAGAACAGTAGTTATACTGTAGTAGTAGAACAGTAGAGTTATACTGTAGTAGTAGAACAGTAAAGTTATACTGTAGTATTAGAACAGTACAGTTATACTGTAGTAGTAGAACAGTAGAGTTATACTGTAGTAGTAGAACAGTAGAGTTATACTGTAGTAGTAGAACAGTAGAGTTATACTGTAGTAGGAGAACAGTAGAGTTATACTGTAGTAGTAGAACAGTAGAGTTATACTGTAGTAGTAGAACAGTAGAGTTATACTGTAGTAGTAGAACAGTAGAGTTATACTGTAGTAGGAGAACAGTAGAGTTATACTGTAGTAGTAGAACAGTAGTTATACTGTAGTAGTAGAACAGTAGAGTTATACTGTAGTAGGAGAACAGTAGAGTTATACTGTAGTAGTAGAACAGTAGTTATACTGTAGTAGTAGAACAGTAGAGTTATACTGTAGTAGTAGAACAGTAAAGTTATACTGTAGTAGTAGAACAGTAGAGTTATACTGTAGAACAGTAGAGTTATACTGTAGTAGTAGAACAGTAGAGTTATACTGTAGTAGTAGAAAGGTAGAGTTATACTGTAGTAGTAGAACAGTAGAGTTATACTGTAGTAGGAGAACAGTAGAGTTATACTGTAGAACAGTAGAGTTATACTGTAGAACAGTAGAGTTATACTGTAGTAGTAGAACAGTAGAGTTATACTGTAGTAGTAGAACAGTAGAGTTATACTGTAGTAGTAGAACAGTAGAGTTATACTGTAGTAGTAGAACAGTAGAGTTATACTGTAGTAGTAGAACAGTAGAGTTATACTGTAGTAGTAGAACAGTAGAGTTATACTGTAGTAGGAGAACAGTAGAGTTATACTGTAGTAGTAGAACAGTAGTTATACTGTAGTAGTAGAACAGTAGAGTTATACTGTAGTAGTAGAACAGTAAAGTTATACTGTAGTAGTAGAACAGTAGAGTTATACTGTAGAACAGTAGAGTTATACTGTAGTAGTAGAACAGTAAAGTTATACTGTAGTAGTAGAACAGTAGAGTTATACTGTAGTAGTAGAACAGTAGAGTTATACTGTAGTAGGAGAACAGTAGAGTTATACTGTAGAACAGTAGAGTTATACTGTAGAACAGTAGAGTTATACTGTAGTAGTAGAACAGTAGAGTTATACTGTAGTAGTAGAACAGTAGAGTTATACTGTAGTAGTAGAACAGTAGAGTTATACTGTAGTAGTAGAACAGTAGAGTTATACTGTAGTAGTAGAACAGTAGAGTTATACTGTAGTAGGAGAACAGTAGAGTTATACTGTAGTAGTAGAACAGTAGTTATACTGTAGTAGTAGAACAGTAGAGTTGTACTGTAATAGTAGAACAGTAAAGTTATACTGTAGTAGTAGAACAGTAGAGTTATACTGTAGAACAGTAGAGTTATACTGTAGTAGTAGAACAGTAGAGTTATACTGTAGTAGTAGAACAGTAGAGTTATACTGTAGTAGTAGAACAGTAGAGGTATACTGTAGTAGGAGAACAGTAGAGTTATACTGTAGAACAGTAGAGTTATACTGTAGAACAGTAGAGTTATACTGTAGTAGTAGAACAGTAGAGTTATACTGTAGTAGTAGAACAGTAGAGTTATACTGTAGTAGTAGAACAGTAGAGTTATACTGTAGTAGTAGAACAGTAGAGTTATACTGTAGTAGTAGAACAGTAGAGTTATACTGTAGTAGGAGAACAGTAGAGTTATACTGTAGTAGTAGAACAGTAGAGTTATACTGTAGTAGTAGAACAGTAGAGTTATACTGTAGTAGGAGAACAGTAGAGTTATACTGTAGTAGTAGAACAGTAGAGTTATACTGTAGTAGTAGAACAGTATAGTTATACTGTAGTAGTAGAACAGTAGAGTTATACTGTAGTAGTAGAACAGTAGAGTTATACTGTATTAGGAGAACAGTAGAGTTATACTGTAGTAGTAGAACAGTAGTTATACTGTAGTAGTAGAACAGTAGAGTTATACTGTAGTAGTAGAACAGTAAAGTTATACTGTAGTAGTAGAACAGTAGAGTTATACTGTAGAACAGTAGAGTTATACTGTAGTAGTAGAACAGTAAAGTTATACTGTAGTAGTAGAACAGTAGAGTTATACTGTAGTAGTAGAACAGTAGAGTTATACTGTAGTAGGAGAACAGTAGAGTTATACTGTAGAACAGTAGAGTTATACTGTAGAACAGTAGAGTTATACTGTAGTAGTAGAACAGTAGAGTTATACTGTAGTAGTAGAACAGTAGAGTTATACTGTAGTAGTAGAACAGTAGAGTTATACTGTAGTAGTAGAACAGTAGAGTTATACTGTAGTAGTAGAACAGTAGAGTTATACTGTAGTAGGAGAACAGTAGAGTTATACTGTAGTAGTAGAACAGTAGTTATACTGTAGTAGTAGAACAGTAGAGTTGTACTGTAGTAGTAGAACAGTAAAGTTATACTGTAGTAGTAGAACAGTAGAGTTATACTGTAGAACAGTAGAGTTATACTGTAGTAGTAGAACAGTAGAGTTATACTGTAGTAGTAGAACAGTAGAGTTATACTGTAGTAGTAGAACAGTAGAGTTATACTGTAGTAGTAGAACAGTAGAGTTATACTGTAGTAGTAGAACAGTAGAGTTATACTGTAGTAGTAGAACAGTAGAGTTATACTGTAGTAGTAGAACAGTAGAGTTATACTGTAGTAGTGAGAACAGTAGAGTTATACTGTAGTAGTGAGAACAGTAGAGTTATACTGTAGTAGTAGAACAGTAGAGTTATACTGTAGTAGGAGAACAGTAGAGTTATACTGTAGTAGTAGAACAGTAGAGTTATACTGTAGTAGTAGAACAGTAGAGTTATACTGTAGTAGGAGAACAGTAGAGTTATACTGTAGTAGTAGAACAGTATAGTTATACTGTAGTAGGAGAACAGTAGAGTTATACTGTAGTAGTAGAACAGTAGAGTTATACTGTAGTAGTAGAACAGTAGAGTTATACTGTAGTAGTAGAACAGTAGAGTTATAATGTAAAACAGTAGAGTTATAATGTAGAACAGTAGAGTTATACTGTAGTAGTAGAACAGTAGAGTTATACTGTAGTAGTAGAACAGTAGAGTTATAATGTAGAACAGTAGAGTTATAATGTAGAACAGTAGAGTTATACTGTAGTAGTAGAACAGTAGAGTTATACTGTAGTAGTAGAACAGTAGAGTTATACTGTAGTAGGAGAACAGTAGAGTTATACTGTAGTAGGAGAACAGTAGAGTTATACTGTAGTAGTAGAACAGTAGTTATACTGTAGTAGTAGAACAGTAGTTATACTGTAGTAGTAGAACAGTAGAGTTATACTGTAGTAGTAGAACAGTAGAGTTATACTGTAGTAGTAGAACAGTAGAGTTATAATGTAGTAGGAGAACAGTAGAGTTATACTGTAGTAGTAGAACAGTAGAGTTATACTGTAGTAGTAGAACAGTAGAGTTATACTATAGTAGTAGAACAGTAGTTATACTGTAGTAGGAGAACAGTAGAGTTATACTGTAGTAGTAGAACAGTAGAGTTATACTGTAGTAGTAGAACAGTAGAGTTATACTGTAGTAGTAGAACAGTAGTTATACTGTAGTAGTAGAACAGTAGTTATACTGTAGTAGTAGAACAGTAGAGTTATACTGTGGTAGTAGAACAGTAGAGTTATACTGTAGTAGTAGAACAGTAGAGTTATACTGTAGTAGTAGAACAGTAGAGTTATACTGTAGTAGTAGAACAGTAGAGTTATACTGTAGTAGTAGAACAGTAGTTATACTGTAGTAATAGAACAGTATAGTTATACTGTAGTAGGAGAACAGTAGAGTTATACTGTAGTAGTAGAACAGTAGAGTTATACTGTAGTAGTAGAACAGTAGAGTTATACTGTAGTAGTAGAACAGTAGTTATACTGTAGTAATAGAACAGTATAGTTATACTGTAGTAGGAGAACAGTAGAGTTATACTGTAGTAGGAGAACAGTAGAGTTATACTGTAGTAGTATAACAGAAGAGTTATACTGTAGTAGTAGAACAGCAGAGTTATACTGTAGTAGTAGAACAGAAGGTGCTGCCTCTACACCACTGGTTCTCAATCCTGGTCCTGGGGACCCAAAGGGGTCGAGCACTACAATCCTGATTCAAATCAGTCCTCTCCTATCTCTCTCCCTCTCTGACTTTCTCTTCCTCTCCCACTCTTTTCTCCTCTGCTGTAGCTCTCCCTCATCTTCTCTCTCTATATCTGTCTGTCTGTCTGTCTGTCTGTCTGTCTGTCTGTCTGTCTGTCTGTCTGTCTGTCTGTCTGTCTGTCTGTCTGTCTGTCTGTCTGTCTGTCTGTCTGTCTGTCTGTCTGTCTGTCTGTCTGTCTCTCTCTCTCGCTCTCTCTCTCTCTCTCCCTCTCCTCTCTCCTCTCTCTCTCTCTCTCTCTCTTTCTTGCTGTACTGTAGCTATCCCCTCCTCTCCTACATATCACACGTATTCTCCCTCAGTGTGACATGAGGGTTGACAGCTTTGTAATTGCTTAGAGGGTTGTCACTGCATTTCAAGGGTGCATAATATGCAGGAGTGGCCTATTAGTTCTGTACTATGTAAAATGTAATAGCAGGTTAGATTTAGATTATACCTCCAAATGTCATGAGTCTTCAAACCGTCTGAGAGATGGGCAGAAAGATTATATAGATTATGGATGGATGGATGTTTGTACAGACTGGACGGATGGATGGATGAATGAATAGAAGGATGGACAGACTGGATGAATTAATTAATTAATTAATTAATGAATAGATGGATGTATGGATGGACCTGAAGGTTTATGGATAGATGGAGAATATTGGATTGGTAATGATAGCTTAGCTAGTTTATGGTTCATTTCACATGACAGATGCTTCATATCTGAACTGAATTATGGGTAATTAACTCAAATGAGCAGGATGTGAAAAAAACACTAGTCAATCTGAAGAGCCACTAGTTACTATGCAATATTTTTCCCCGTGGTGTTACCATGAATACAAAATAGCTCCTGTGTTTCGCAGTGTCCCACATCCTTAGGCCAGTTCACCATTACAGAATGACAACAGATGACCCAACCACTGTCACATTACTCAAATTCACCATCGTCTGAATATATTCATTTAATTCCCCATACTCAGGATCTATAGATCCATGGACTGTGTACTGTTGGCAAAGTATCACTCTTTCTACAGATTATTAGACTGTAGCTAAAGACATGTTATGTACAGTTGGAGTAGAAGAGGAGAGATGATGAAGGATTAATATGAAATATGTGCTGGGTGCAGTAGACATTAGTTGACATGAGGTGCTAAGCCCTGGCAATGATGTCACATTAGAGCTGCTAATGGCTCCGATGGTGGAAACACAGAGAGGTGACACGGGGAGCAGATGGGTGAGGGAGAGAAAGGGAGCGAGAAAGAGAGAGAGAGAGGGGGGAGGGAGGGAGAGAGAAAGAGATGAAAACAGAGAAATATCTATATAGAGAAAGACAAGGTATAAAAGAAAGGGGAACAGGGAACAAAATAGAAAAAGAGAGATGGAAACAGAGAGAGAAGGAGAGATGGAAACAGAGAGAGAAGGAGCGATGGAAACAGAGAGAGAAGGAGAGATGGAAACAGAGAGAGAAGGAGATGGAAACAGAGAGAGAAGGAGAGATGGAAACAGAGAGAGAAGGAGAGATGGAAACAGAGAGAGAAGGAGAGATGGAAACAGAGAGAGAAGGAGAGATGGAAACAGAGAGAGAAGGAGAGATGGAAACAGAGAGAGAAGGAGAGATGGAAACAGAGAGAGAAAGTGAGATGGAAACAGAGAGAGAAGGAGAGATGGAAACAGAGAAAGAAGGAGATGGAAACAGAGAGAGAAGGAGAGATGGAAACAGAGAGAGAATGAGAGATGGAAACAGATAGAGAAGGAGAGATGGAAACAGAGAGAGACGGAGAGATGGAAACAGAGAGAGAAGGAGAGATGGAAACAGAGAGGGAAAGAGAGATGGAAACAGAGAGAGAAGGAGAGATGGAAACAGAGAGAGAAGGAGATGGAAACAGAGAGAGAAGGAGAGATGGAAACAGAGAGAGAAGGAGAGATGGAAACAGAGAGGGAAGGAGAGATGGAAACAGAGAGAGAAGGAGAGATGGAAACAGAGAGAGAAGGAGAGATGGAAACAGAGAGAAGGAGATGGAAACAGAGAGAGAAGGAGAGATGGAAACAGAGAGAGAAGGAGAGATGGAAACAGAGAGAGAAGGAGAGATGGAAACAGAGAGAGAAGGAGAGATGGAAACAGAGAGAGAAGGAGAGATGGAAACAGAGAGAGAAGGAGAGATGGAAACAGAGAGAGAAGGAGAGATGGAAACAGAGAGAAGGAGATGGAAACAGAGAGAGAAGGAGAGATGGAAACAGAGAGAGAAGGAGAGATGGAAACAGAGAGAGAATGAGAGATGGAAACAGAGAGAGAAGGAGAGATGGAAACAGAGAGAGAAGGAGAGATGGAAACAGAGAGAGAAGGAGAGATGGAAACAGAGAGAAGGAGATGGAATCAGAGAGAGAAGGAGGTTGAGGGTTCCCCGACCACCACGGATCAGCTCACTCTCCCTGCCTGTTTCACTAGGCCTACACGGCGATCAGAGCAGGCTGCAGACAACGATCAGATAGGGGGAAATGATACTTTCAACATTTTGATGCTGTATTTATAATTATATAAAATATATTTAACGAATTTTCCACCGATGAGTTTCTGTGCCAATGCATCACAGAACCAATAAAGAAAACGTACAGACTTTGGGCACTTTAATATCATAGTTTGCGCTTTCAACACCACAATAAATAGACTCTGTCAATCTGGACAAACATCTCTCCCTACCTTGTAGGCTTACCCGGTATCGAAGGCTTGGCTTCATTAAACCGTTTGGTGTTTTGTTACAGATCTTTCTTTCAATTCAGTTTGGATTGATTGATTTTATTTGTCAGTTAAGAAAATTCATATATACACACCAGTGGTGGTCAGTGCCATTTAAGATGAGGGAGGCCAATCTTTTTTAGGTTTATGAGCGTGGCCTTATTTCTACAGCATATTGGATGACTGTCATTCATATTCATTCACCCAGTACAATGTAACATCAATAGGTTAAGGCTACTACATGATACTCTGATTGTCCTTATACCCACCATGAGGTTGCTACAACCTAGCCTATAAATTAAAGTTTACAACATAGGTGCACACAGGTCGAGAGAAAAAATGTGAGTATTCAAGGTGACAGACAGTAACATTCAATACCGCCTTGCACTCTCTTGCCTGCATCTAGCTGATCTAGGGTGTAATCTTTGGTCCAACAGTTTCAAGCGAGAGTTTCTATTGGACAAATTCAGGTATGTTTATCCCTTTGTTCCGTTTCCTTCCGTTTAAGTTTTTTCCCCCCAACAGAATCGGCGGAATGAAAACACCCTTAATCACCCGCAAACACAGTTCACTTTCATAGCAGTCCCATACAAACAGCGTGATCACTTTTCCTCTTGTATAAGTCCTTTTCGCAGCAACGCGCTCTCCTCCTCTCAACTTTTCCCTTCACTTGTGGACTTCAGTGCACAACACAACAGCTGTCTGTGACCAGGCAAAAAAAACATTTCCAAGCCAAATCTTCATACCTTAACTGTTAACCACTACACTACATCGTTGTCACCATATTAGCTAACATCATAATTAACATAGCTACTAGAACTAATGCGTTAGTAAACCCGCTACATTCATGCAGTAGTGAACAGCAAGCAGTTTAGTAGTTACACCAGCAGTCCCAGTGGCAATAAATTAATAAAACCAAAAGCTTACCTTGACTTGGAGTTCCTGTGTTGGATAGCCATAGCCATATCCCTCTCTTGCTCTCTCCTCTCTCTCTCTCTCTCTCTCTTTGCCTTCATTTTTGAAGAAATTCATTTGTTCAAAACTGTTCAACTATTGTCTTTCTCTCTCTTTGAATCAACTACTCACCACATTTTATGCACTACAGTGCCAGTTAGCTGTAGTTTATGCTTTCAGTACTAGATTAATTACCTGATTCTTTGTTTGGGTGGATGACATGTCAGTTCATGCTGCAAGAGCACTGATAGGTTGGAGGATGTCCTCCGGAAGATGTCATAATTACTGTGTAAGTCTATAGAATGGGGTGAGAACCATGAGCCTCCTAGGTTTTGTATTGAAGTCAATGTACCCAGAGGAGGACGGAAGCTAGCTGTCCTCCAGCTACACCATGGTGCTACCCTACAGAGTGCTCCTGAGGTTACTGTAGACCTGTTTTGCAAAACAGTGTGATTTAATCAATTATTTGGTGACATGAATATATTTAGTATAGTTTTATCTAAAAAAGGAAATGTTTTAATATTTCCCAATTTATTTTTCTGGAATTCACTGAGGAGGATAGTCCTCCGCATCCTCCTCTGAGGAACCAGTACAAAGATTTAATAAAGTGACCAGGATTGCACAATCAAGTCTTATTTCCATTGCGGTCCCTATTTCTTTCCATTAATATATATACAATTACATAGATACAGACACAATACATAGATACAGACACATTACATAGATATAGACACATTACATAGATATAGACACATTACATAGATACAGACACATTACATAGATATAGACACATTACATAGATATAGACACATTACATAGATACAGACACATTACATAGATATAGACACATTACATAGATATAGACACATTACATAGATATAGACACGTTACATAGATACAGACACATTACATAGATATAGACACATTACATAGATATAGACACATTACATAGATATAGACACATTACATAGATATAGACACATTACATAGATACAGACACATTATATAGATACATTACATAGATACAGGCACATTACAGAGACACAGACACATTACATAGATATAGACACGTTACATAGATACAGACACATTACATAGATACAGACACATTACATAGATATAGACACGTTACATAGATACAGACACATTACATAGATACAGACACATTACATAGATACAGACACATTATATAGATATAGACTCATTACATAGATACAGACACATTACATAGATATAGACACATTACATAGATATAGACACATTACATAGATACAGACACATTACATAGATACAGACACATTACATAGATATAGACACATTACATAGATATACACATTACATAGATACAGGCACGTTACATAGATACAGACACATTACATAGATACAGACACATTACATAGATACAGACACATTACATAGATATACACATTACATAGATATAGACACATTACATAGATACAGACACATTACATAGATATAGACACATTGAAGGTTTGACTGTTCACACATTGGCCAGCTTTTGACATTCTTTAAAAAGTGTTAATGGTTGGTATGGCCACTCAACAGCGCCGGAATATAAAAATGTGTTCTTACTAGATAGACTCTTATATTTAAAAGAGTGAATATTATCATCTCTGACTCTGGTTTTATGATGGTGGACAACATCTGTAACAAATGTAAAATAGTTGGATAGGCTCCTGGGGAATCCAAGATAATTCTGTGGACTAGACCAAGTTGAATTAATACTACTCTTTTTGCCACAGATAGCCAGCCTCGCTGCTTAAAATGCTTGAGGGGGAAATTTAAGTACAATTCTTACAAGCTTCTTTTAGCTGTAACTTATTCTTTAGATGTTTGGGTTTGCTGGTGCACCGTGATGTGCAGCCATAATGTAAAGTGCCTCTGGACTAGCACACGTACTGGAGTCTTTAGGGTGTCTCTAGCTAGCACACGTACTGGAGTCTTTAGGGTGTCTCTAGCTAGCACACGTACTGGAGTCTTTAGGGTGTCTCTAGCTAGGTGTCCATCCAATTGGCAAAACATTTTCATGCCAATATTCAAAAATCTGCAGGAAAACAATACGTGAATTTTACGTGAATTTTACCCTCAGAGTTGTGTTCCATTAAATTGACTTGTTGCGGATAAAAGTCTGTGCGTGAGTACGTAGTGCATATCATTTGTTTTTTTAATGGGTTTCCATCTAATTTTCAACTATAGGCTTACTGATGGTTTTGTCACAAAAAATGTTGCGACGGTTTAGCGAATATGTCCACTCTGGTACTGGCAGAGCACTCTAGACAGCACAGATAGATACAGTCTGGCTGTTGCCCACACGATGAGATTATTATGGACAAAAGTGTGAGATTATCTTGATTTTTATTTGTCAAACTGCAGCCAAGCATCGATCATCATGTCACCAGAATAAGACCCTCAATATTTATTGAAAGGAGCATCAAGATCACCACCCTGCAATGTTCATCATAACATTGTAACTTTCATCTAGCCCAATACACTTCATGCTTTCCCATGATGTCTTGACATTTTTTATCCTACATACAGTAAACTTTACTCGCATAAAAAGTTTGTATGGAAACCTAGTGAATGTGAAGCCGTTTTGAGGATTCTGGAATATTCTGGACGAACATGCCCATGCCTACAAGAGACCTTTGAAGGAGCCTAATCACATTAAAACATTGTGATTGGTTGTGTTTATGCCACATATAAAAGGTAATACATTTTAAAAGTTAAATGATAAATATTCAGGTTATAGTGAAGCGTTAGGTTCTAGGTGCGTCAAATAATAGCGGCTCAGATTGGAGAGGAGGCAGAGCTCCAGCTTTCTGAATAACATGGGCTGCTGGGAACATATGTTGCCACATTATTATAGGAGGATTTGGGAGAACGATGATCTGCAACAGACAGCGCATTAAGTATCAGACGTAAACACACACCAGATTGGCCTGCTACTGTGACTGGCCTGCTACCGTATTAACTGTCCAGAGTAGACCCACAACGGATCCAAATGGAATGAAATAATCAAATCACGAGGCAGTTCGTTTTGCTCTACTATTCAAATGACTGTCACGGCCTGAGAGATCCTTTTTATGTCTCTATTTTGGTTTGGTCAGGGCGTGAGTTGGGGTGGGTATTCTATGTTCTATGTTTTCTATTTCTTTGTGTTTGGCCGGGTGTGGTTCTCAATCAGAGGCAGCTGTCTATCGTTGTCTCTGATTGAGAACCATACTTAGGTAGCCCTTTTTTCCACCTGTCTTTGTGGGAAGTTGACTTTTGTTTAGGGCACATAGCCTTTAGCTTCACGGTTTGTTTTGTATTGTTTATTGTTTTGTCGGCGTCATTTCGAATAAAGGAGAAAATGTACGCTAACCACGCTGCACCTTGGTCCTCCTCTTTCAACAGCCGTGACAATGACATTTACCCTCCAGATCTAAAGTAGAATTTTGTTCTCACTTGAATGCAATGATGCAATTATTCATTGCATTCTGGTGAAGGCTGGGCAGGATACTAGTATTGTCCCTAAACAAGATCAATAGGGAAGCTTTTTGAGCTGCATGTCTCATGTCTTTACTGTTCTTTCATTTATTTAACGTTTTTTATTTAACCTTTATTTAACTAGGCAAGTCAGTTAAGAACAAATTCTTATTAAAATGATGGCCTTACCAAAAGGCAAAAGGCCTCCTGTGGGGACGGGGGGCCTGGGATTAAAAATACAAATAAATGAAATGAAAAATATAGGACAAACACACATCACACAACACAACACTACATAAAGAGAGACCTAAGACGACAACATAGCAAGGCAGCAACACATGACAACAACATGGTTGCAACAGAACATGGTAGCAGCACAAAACAGGGTATAAACATTGTTGGGCACAGAAGGTAGAGACAACAATAGATCACGCAAAGCAGCCACAACTGTCAGTAGGAGTGTCCATGATTGAGTCTTTGAATGAAGAGATTGAGATAAAACTGTCCAGTTTGAGTGTTTGATGCAAAATGATGCACCTGGCCTCTCTGCTGCCAATCAGCTATTCCTATTTGTTCTTGTGGATTCATATTGAAAATTGATGCAGCTTTGAATGCTTTTATGTGTGGTGTGATTGCCTATTGCCGATCTGGACAAACAATCCACCTTCCACTACTGTCATTATGAATGGTGAATAGAGGGCAAGATAGACAGTTAAACTGGAACACTATATTGACCAGTGGTATAGTACAATTAGCCTGCGGAGAAGCGCAGTGCATAAGAGAAGCACCAAACCCCTGATATAGGGGAGGGGCATACAAGCAGATGAGACAAATTGACTAGAATGGAAGAAATTATGATCTAGTAAACACAGATAAACCAATGAAACTACACTACACTCCCCTGAGCCCAATAAAACTACACTACCCTCCCCTGAACCCAATGAAACTACACTACCCTCCCCGGAGCCCAGTAAAACTACACTACCCTCCCCTGAGTCCAATAAAACTACAATACCCTCCCCTGAGTCCAATAAAACTACACTACCCTCCCCTGAACCCAGTAAAACTACACTACCCTCCCCTTAAAGGATTTTAAGGCAAGTGACTTTGGCCCTATATGCGTTTGTGTAGTTGCCGGGGGAACGAGGCTGGTAATGGAGGGATTCTGAAGTGGTAATGATGGAGCTGTCTGATTAAATAGGAGTGTGAGAGAGAGAGACATAGAAAGAGATTTGGCATGGGTCCTCAGATCCTCAAAAGGTTTTACAGCTGCACAATCAAGAGCATCCTGACGGGTTGCATCACTGCCTGGTATGGCAACCGCTCGGCCTCCGACCGCAAGGCACTGCAGAGGCTAGTGCGAACAGCCCAGCACATCACTGGGGCCAAGATTCCTGCCATCCAGGACCTCTATACAAGGCAGTGTCAGATGAAGGCCCTAAAATTTGTCAAAGAGTCCAGCCACGCTAGTCATAGACTGTTCTCTCTGCTACCGCACGGCAAGCAGTACCAGAGCACCAAGTCTAGGTCCAAGAGGCTTCTAAACAGCTTCTACCCCCAAGCCATAAGACTCCTGAACATCTAGTCAAATGGCTACCCAGACTATTTGCATTGCCCCCCCCCCCCCCCTTACACCACTGCTACTCTCTGTTGTCATCTGTGCTTAGTCACTTTAATAACTCTGCCTACATGTACATACTACCTCAACTAACCAGTGCCCCCGCACATTGACTCTGTACCGGCACCCCCCTGTATATATTGTTATTTTACAGCTGCTCTTTAATTACTTGTTACTTTTATCTCTTATTTTTATCCGTATTTATTTTTACTGCATTGTTGGTTAGGGGATCGTAAGTAAGCATTTCACTGTAAGGTCTACACCTGTTGTATTCGGCGCATGTGACTAATAACATTTAATTTGATTTGATAAACCCACATACATACAGTATATACAGTGAGCTCCAACAGTATTTGGACAGTGACACATTTTGTTGTCGTTTTGGCTCTGTACTCCAGCACTTTGGATTTGAAATGATACAATGGATATGAGATTAAAGTGCAGACTGTCAGCTATAATTAGAGGGTATTTTCCTCCATATCAGGTGAACCGTTTAGAAATTACAGCACTTATATGTGTATTAAAGTAGTCAAAAGTTAAGTATTTGGTCCCATATTCATAGCACACAATAACTACAAGCTTGTGACTCTACAAACCTGTTGGATGCATTTGTTGTTTATTTTGGCTGTGTTCAGATTATTTTGTGCCCAATATAAATGAATGGTAAATAATGTATTTTGTGTCACACACACACACACACACACACACACACACACACACACACACACACACACACACACACACACACACACACACACACACACACACACACACACACACACACACACACACACACACACACACACACACACACACACACACACACACATGTTAACCTTAACCCTAACCACACTGCTAACCTTGTGCTCTAACCTTAAATTAAGACCAAAAAGTTTTTTATGATATAGCCAATTTTGACTTTGTGGCTGTGGTAACTAGTGGCATTTCTCCTTCCAGGGTGTATTTGTCTTGGTTCCCATGGTAACATGAACTCACATCTAATCCTGGTTGGGAAGCTTTATCTGTGGTATGGGTTCTGACACACTTTGATAAATCCCAACATTAAAGGCTGAACGTCATCAGATATTCTCTGTTCTCCTGTATACCAGCTAAAGGACCTCTATATCGCCCACAGTTTTCTATTCACCCCACTCTTTTCTCCCTCTCCACATCTTTATATCTCTAGCTTTCTACACACTCTGAGGTTGATCGAATAGAATAGTGGAACTGAACAATATACTATTAAAGCTGAATTATGTCACTTTTTGCGGCAACGCAATCAAATTCATATAGAAATGTGAGTTATAGATTTCTCATTGAAAGCATGTCTAAGAAGTGGTAGATCTGTTCTATGTGTGCCATTTCTATACTTCCCTTTCTCAAGTTTTGTTTTTGGGTCTTTTACTTTCTGTTTTGTAAACCAGCTTCAAACAGCTGAAAATACAATATTTTTGATAATGGAAAATATATTTCACAACAGTTTAGATGTACAATGATTCTCTACACTGTCCCTGCTTGTTTTATCATATGAACTGAAATTAGGCGAACTATTAGAAATTCAGCAACCAGGAAATGGCGAAGCTAGTTCTGCATAGTGCACCTTTAAAGTTCTATTCCCTCATTCTCTCCCCCTTTCTCCCCCTTTCTCTCCCCTTCTTCTCTCCCCCTTTCTCTGTCTTTTACGCTCTCTCTCACTCTGCTACAGGTGGGCGATTGACCTTTCCCAAACCTCATCCCTTGGACCTCCCAGACACCAGTCGCCATGCAGACCAGCCCGTCGACGACCCCTGCCACCCCAGTACTGCCGTCAGTCAACCAGAAACAAACACCACTCTGGACCTGAGAAATGGCCGGCCCCTCGACCCTCCTCCTCCTGCTACTCCCCCACCTCCCCTTCCTCCAGCTCCAGCCCCGGTCAGCCCTGACCTTCCTCCCTCTTCTCCCCCCTTTCCGCCCCTGCCAGACATGAGCCCCCAGCGGCCCACCACCCTCGCCCTGAAGACCCTGCCCCACCCCAGCACCATCAAGCAGAACGGGGGACCCCCACCGGGCGTCAATGAGGAAGAGGAGGAGAGGAAGGTGATGGAGGAAGATCTAAAAAAGTGTATTGAGGATTTTAGGAAGATCAAAGTTCCTAAAGTCTTCCCTGACAAGAAGAGGCACTGGCAGAGCGACCTACTGAAGAAATACAACGCCTAGGGGCATTGACGTTACCACGGCAACCTAACAGACCCAACACAATAAGATAGTGTTCCTGTGCATATCAGATTACAGTAATAAGCAGTGTATATCAATGCTCGGCTTGCATAGGACTTGCATTGAAATGGCATTGGACTTGAGAAATCAGGCATGCATCAAACTCTACTAGACTACATTGATCACAGTAGAACCATTTTCCAGTGGTTTTAATATCACATAAAGGCTATTATCACATAATGCTTTCTGGTTCATGGTTCCATATACTCACCTTTACCTGAAGCAGGAACTACGGGGACACCACAATTAAGTGTCAACAACACATGGAACGACTTTGTTCACAGGCTAGTGCTGCTGATGAAGATGACATGTACTTTACATGTCAATAGAGTTGGAGTTGACGTGTAATACAAATGGATACTTTGTTGATGGACTGTAATAAAATCTACAGAGGACTACTATGACTGATATCAGACTGGACATCAATAATATAATCTACAGAGGACTACTATGACTGATATCAGACTGGACATCTAAAATACAGAGAACTACTATGACTGATATCAGACTGGACATCAATAATATAATCTACAGAGGACTACTATGACTGATATCATACTGGACATCAATAATATAATCTACAGAGGACTACTATGACTGATATCATACTGGACATCAATAATATAATCTACAGAGGAAAACTATGACTGATATCAGACTGGACATCTATAATATAATCTACAGAGGAAAACTATGACTGATATCATACTGGACATCAATAATATAATCTACAGAGGAAAACTATGACTGATATCAGACTGGACATCTATAATATAATCTATAGAGGAAAACTATGACTGATATCAGACTGGACATCTATAATCCAGAGGACTACTATGACTGATATCATACTGGACATCTATAATATAATCCACAGAGGAAAACTATGACTGATATCAGACTGGACCTCTATAATATAATCTACAGAGGACTACTATGACTGATATCAGACTGGACATCTATAATATAATCCACAGAGGAAAACTATGACTGATATCAGACTGGACCTCTATAATATAATCCACAGAGGAAAACTATGACTGATATCAGACTGGACCTCTATAATATAATCTACAGAGGAAAACTATGACTGATATCAGACTGGACCTCTATAATATAATCTACAGAGGAAAACTATGACTGATATCAGACTGGACCTCTATAATATAATCTACAGAGGAAAACTATGACTGATATCAGACTGGACCTCTATAATATAATCCACAGAGGAAAACTATGACTGATATCAGACTGGACCTCTATAATATAATCCACAGAGGAAAACTATGACTGATATCAGACTGGACCTCTATAATATAATCTACAGAGGACTACTATGACTGATATCAGACTGGACATCTCTATACTGTATAATCTACAGAGGTTTATAAACTAAAATGGGACTGATATTCTTGCCAATGTGAGAAAAGTATCCATGTAGACAATGTTAGTGGCATGTCTTTTACCCACACAGAGGAACATTTGAAAATAGGGCTTTCAGTTCTGTGATTCCACTTCCACCCTTGCCGAGATCAATATGTTAGTATGTTCTGGAATAGATCTATATGTTGGCCCTGCTCTCTAGTAAGAATCAGACTAATGGAGAATAATAGTGTTATTTTAGTTCTGAGGAGCTTCACCTCACTGATGCAAAATAAAGGGAGAGGAAATGTGATCCCTGGCTCTATTAATGTCAAGTGTTTCAACTGATTAATATTAACACATGCTTCAAAGCCTAGTCCACTCACACACCCGCACACACACGCGCACGCGCACACACATACCCGCACGCACACACACACATACACCCACACACACACACACGCGCACACACGCATACCCACACACACACACACCCACACGCACACGCACGCACACACACACACATGCACGCACGCACGTGCACGCGCACGCACGCACTTACACACCCGCACGCACACGCACGCACACATAAATACACACCAACAAAGCCTGAAAAAAGCTTTTCCAGTTTGGTTTTGGGTTTATAATTGTGCCATTGTCCATGCCTAAGACAGAATTATAGTGAATGTGATTGAATTCTAATTGTGGTTTTGTGATTAGCTAAGATGGGAACAGTTGAATAACAACTTCATGACCAACACAATCACATACTTATTATACCCATCTGTGCTGTGGCATAGACATCATCACTCAGCCTGGCCTAATGAATCACTGCATGGCCTCTGAGTGTTTGCTTCTCTCTCTCTCTCTCTCTCTCTCTCTCTCTCTCTCTCTCTCTCTCTCTCTCTCTCTCTCTCTCTCTCTCTCTCTCTCTCTATTCTCACATCGGGAAGAGCAGTACGTTAATTTTTGTAAATAGGTTATTATAAAGCCTGTCCTACTGAGGAAGGAGTTTTAATTGTACAAGCACAGCGGTGCGCTGCCAGTCTCTACCGTGATGACGATTATTTATTTAAAAAATTTCTTTATTCTATTCTCTCTCTACCTCTCAATTCAATTTACATTTAAATTTAAGGGGCTTTATTGCCATGGGAAAGCAAGTGAAATTGAAAATAAACAAATGTGAAATAAACAATATAAAGTTAACAGTGAACATTACACTCACAAAAGTTCCAAAAGAATAAAGACATTTCAAATGTCATATTATGTCTATATACAGTGTTGTAATGATGTGGAAATAGTTAAAGTACAAAAGGGAAAATAAACATAAATATAGGTTGTATTTACAATGGTGTTGTTCGTCACTGGTTGCCCTTTTCTTGTGGCAACAGGTCACAAATCTTCCTGCTGTGATGACACACTGTGGTATTTCACCTAATAGATATGGGAGTTCATTAAAATTAGATTTAAAAAATATATATTGTGGGTCTGTGTAATCTGAGGGAAATATGTGTCTCTAATATGGTCATATATTTGGCAGGAGGTTAGGAATCTTAGTTTCCACCTCATTTTGTGGGCAGTGTGCACATAGCTTCTCTTCTCATGAGAACCAGGTCTTTCTTCGGCGGCCTTCTCAAATGCAAGGCTATGCTCACTGAGTCTGTACATAGTCAAAGCTTTTCTTAATTTGGGGTCAGTCACAGTGGTCAGATATTCTGCCACTGTGTACTCTCTGTTTAGGGCCAAATAGCATTCTAGTTTGCTCTGTTTTTTATAAATTCTTTCCAATGTGTCAAGTAATTATCTTTTTGTTTTCTCATGATTTGGTTGGATTTAATTGTTTTGCCGTCCTGGGGATTTGTGGGGTCTGTTTGTGTTTGTGAACCGAGCCTCAGGACCAGCTTGCTTAGGGGACTCTTCTCCAGGTTCATCTCTCTGTAGGTAATGGCTTTGTTATAGAAGGTTTGGGAACCGCTTCCTTTTAGGTGGTTGTAGAATTTAACGTCTCTTTTCTGTATTTTTATAATTAGCGGGTATCAGCCTAATTCTGCTCTACATGCATTATTTGGTGTTTTACGTTGTACACAGAGGATATTTTTGCAGAATTCTGCAGAGTCTCAATTTAGTGTTTGTCCCATTTTGTGAATTCTTGATTGGAGAGCAGACCCCAGACCTCACAACCATGAAGGGCAATGGGTTCTATAACTGATTCAAGTATTTTTTGCCAGATCCTAATTGGTATGTGTCAGTACCCGGTGAGAGAAACAGTCACTAATAGTCGGCAGAACCCAGAAGATGAGGCAGACTCAGCAGTACTAGAGATGGTGGTTTAATAAAAGGACAAGATCTTCAGGCAAAGAATATAAATCCACCACGTCCAAAAATAAAGCCAAGAGGCACAAAATGGATATCCTCCAAAATACAAAGAAACTCCACAAAGTGGTAAAAACAGCAGGGAAAAACAAACCTCCAAAGACTACTCAAAAATACACAAGCACTAAACCAGAGAACCTCTGGAAAATCCAATAAGAGAAATATATGTTCACAACAAGGCTGGGGCTGGGTGCTAACATACAAACACTGAGCAAAGAACTGAGGAACACACAGGGTTTAAATACTAACAAGGGAACGACACACAGGTGCAAACAATAATTAGAGCAAGGAAAAAACAAAAGGTACAAAAAAGGTGCAATGGGGACATCTAGTGACCAAAACCTGAACAGTCCTGGCCAAAATCTGACAGTATGTCGAATTTAATTTTCCTTTTGATGGCATAGCAGACTGTTCTAGTGCCCTCGCCAATTTGTTGATATATGTGTTGCAGAGGGTGGGGCTTAAGCTGCATCCCTGTCTCACCCCACAGCACTGTGGGAAGAAATGTGTGTGTTTTTTGACAATTTTAACCGCACACTTGTTGTTTGGGTACATGGATTTTATTATGTCGTAGGTTTTTCCCCCAACACCACTTTCCATGAATTTGTACTGCAGGCCCTCATGTCAAATTGAGTAGAAAGCTTTTTTTGAAATCAAAGCATGAGAAGACTTTGTTTTAGTTTGTTTGTTTGTCAATTAGGGTGTGCAGGGTGAATACGTGGTCTGTCATATGGTAATTTGTTAAAAAGCCAACTTGACATTTGCTCAGTACATTGTTTTTGTTGAGAAAATGTTTGAGTCTGCTCTTAATGATAATGCAGAAAAAAACTGTTTTAATAACGGTTTTCATATACATACAGTACCAGGTCCATAATGTAGAGGCCTATGGGATTTTTATTGGAGTGGTAAGGGAGGAGGATGGTACATGTGCTCTGAATAACACACAAATACTAATTAACAGACCTTTATGGCAGAACAACCTCTCTGTCTTTAACTGTCGTCTGTCTGTTGTCCTCAGATCTCAGACAAACTGCAGTGTCTTTCACAAGTTTCACATGTTCTGGGGAAAATGTGCCATTTTTGTTTGAGCCGGCAGAAGTTTCAGCTCCCCAGACCTGGAAACACTCCAGGAAGGCTAAACCTAAGAGAGGTTTTAAATAGAATTTGAATACAGGTCTGACTAATACAGGTTATTCTAATGAAATGGGGTTTAGGTACTGATCCTAGATCAGTTATTCAGGCGTCTCAGACAGGTGAAATGTGTAGTCTCCCATTGACATCAATGCGTGACTAAGTGAATATTTGACTTAAGTGGAAGTTTGTATTCAGAGCAGTGTTTCTTATTCGTATGCGTCATGATATCTATCAAGGAGCATTAGAGAGAATACAAACATCCTCTTTGCTCTGAGTGGAAGGATTCACTCCAGATGAACACTTTGTCATGATCCTGAAGGAAACCGCTGAGTCTCAAATGGCACCCTATTCCCTGCACTACTTCTGACCAGGGCCATCGAGAGCAGGCCGCTGCTCCCACCAGCCCTAACTCCTGCTCCTCTGCATCTTGGCAGGCAGTTTGAGTTGTCCCTCCGAGACCTGGCTGACTGTTGTCCCTCCAATACCTGGCTGACCGCTGTCCCGCCAAGACCTGGCTGGCCGTTGTCCCTCCACGACCTGGCTGACTGTTGTCCCTCCACGACCTGGCTGACTGTTGTCCCTCCACGACCTGGCTGACTGTTGTCCCTCCAAGACCTGGCTGACTGTTGTCCCTACACGACCTGGCTGACTGTTGTCCCTACACAACCTGGCTGACTGTTGTCCCTCTACGACCTGGCTGACTGTTGTCCCTCCACGACCTGGCTGGCCGTTGTCCCTCCAAGACCTGGCTGACTGTTGTCCCTCCAAGACCTGGCTGGCCGTTGTCCCGCCAAGACCTGGCTGACTGTTGTCCCTCCACGACCTGGCTGATTGTTGTCCTTCCAGGACCTGGCTGACCAACCAACAGCCAGCAGAGGATGCTTCATCTCATACTGGCAGGCTTTAGTTGAGAATTATGTGTGTGTGAGAAAAATCACTAAACTGGGTTCATCAGTGCCTTATCAGCTCATTTTCTTCATAATTGGCGCTCAGCCCTGGCTTGTTATTAGTCAAACACACACACGCAGACTGGCTTGTATTAGTCTGAATGCTGGCCCAAGTCCTAGCACCAAAGCTGTGCTACGTCACTAGACTGCATCTGAGTCAATCTGTTCACAAATGGAAAAGGAAAGCCTCAGATTCTCAGGATTTCATGACCCTGGGGATTTATTCTGTGTCATGCCTCTCTCTCTCTGGTCTTTTGACTCTGAGTGTCATCCAGGTCTTGTGGTCTTTCTACTGGATGGAGGGGGCTACTTTTCAACAAAGACAATACCTACCCTTTAAGAGAGAACGTGAATCTATTTTCCCAGAGAGGAGAAGGAATGGATGATGAACATGTTTCTTATTCATTATTAAAAACCAAGGTATTTCAGCCATCTAGCTTTCATTTGAGAATAATGACCCAAGGCCTCGTCCAGGATCCTGTCTCGTTAAAACAGGGTTATCCTGCTGAAACTGCTGACACGGTGGATAGCAGAACGTTACCGTGAGAAAGCCACTGGAACATTGTGTTAGACCAGTCTGACATATATTAGCATCTCATTTCTCTAGGAGGGACGTGAGTAATTCTTTCACCTTTAGTACCCTACCCTGGCTGAGTGCCCGTGCAATCTGTCCCGAGACAATTACTGCATCCCAGATGGAACCCTATTCCCTATAGGGTACACTGCTTTAGACCAGAGCCCTATGGCACCCTATTCCCTATAGGGTACACTGCTTTAGACCAGAGCCCTATGGCACCCTATTCCCTATAGGGTACACTGCTTTAGACCAGAGCCCTATGGCACCCTATTCCCTATAGGGTACACTGCTTTAGACCAGAGCCCTATGGCACCCTATTCCCTATAGGGTACACTGCTTTAGACCAGAGCCCTATGGTACCCTATTCCCTATATAGTACACTACTTTAGACCAGAGCCCTATGGCACCCTATTCCCTATATAGTACACTACTTTAGACCAGAGCCCTATGGCACCCTATTCCCTATATAGTAAACTACTTTTGAAAAGACCACATAAGGCTTTGGTTTAAAAAAAAGTGCTATCGAGAACCTGTCTCCATAGGAGAACCCTTTGAAGAACCCTTGTTGGTTCCAGTTCCAGGTAGAACCCTTAATGGTTCCAAGTAGAATCATTTTGGGTTCCATGTAGAACCCCTTTCCACAGAGGGTTCTACATGGAACCCAAAATGGTTCTCCTTTTATTTATTTTTTATTTAACTTTTATTTAACTAGGCAAGTCAGTTAAGAACAAATTCTTATTTACAATGAAGGCCTACCAAAAGCCAAAAGACCTCCTGCGGGGACGGGGGCTGGGATTAAAAATAAAAATACATTAAATAAAAATATAGGACAAAACACACATCAAGACAAGAGATACAACACAACACTACATAAAGAGAGACCTAAGACAACAACATAGAATGGCAGCAACACATGGCAACACAGCATGGTAGCAACACAACATGGCAGCAGCACAACATTGTAGCAGCACAAAACAGGGTACAAACATTATTGTGCACAGACAACAGCACAAAGGGCAAGAAGGTAGAGACAACAATACATTACGCAAAGCAGCCGAAACTGTCAGTAAGAGTGTTCATGATTGAGTCTTTGAATGAAGAGATTGAGATAGAACTGTCTAGTTTGAGTGTTTGTTGCCGCTCGTCCCAGTCGCTAGCTGTGACTGGCCAAACGGGTGTTGTATGTGGAGGCCTAAGAGGATTTTATAAATAAGCAACAACCAGTGCGTCTTGTGACGGGTATACAGAGATGACCAGTTTACAGAAGAGTATAGAGTGCAGTGATGTGTCCTGTAAGGAGCATTGATGACAAATCTGATGGCTGAAGGGTGTAATGCACTATATAGGGAATCCAATTACAACTGGACCGAAAGTGAAGCTCAATAAATGATTATATATATTAGAGATCTGAGGCATAACTTGTCCAAGTGTTCCCATCACATTGATCCTGGGCCAGTATTCATAAAGCATCTTCGAATGAGGATCTAACAGCAGGTCCTCCTGTCTATCCATGATCATCTACCTACAAGACTAAACTGATCATGGATCAACACTCCCACTCTGATATCCGTCATGAATACGAGCCCAAGTAGGCCCAGGTATGCCCACGTAGTCCCAGGTAGGCCCAGGTTGGCCCAGGTAGAGCCAGGTAGGGCCATGCCTTTTTCTTGAAGACTTGACCTGGTAATACATTACTCAGAACATGAGGACAGAGAAGTTCAGTCATTCATGCTCAATTTTTCTGACAAACCCACCTTTTTAGAACAAGGGCTGAGCGATCATAACACCAGTAGTTTGTAATGAGGGGTCTTCCTCCTCCTTGGTCTATTTAACCATCCTGTTCTGACCTAAACCCAGTTTCACTAATTGCACTCTCTCTGGTGCTACTTTACGATGTTCCTCATTACTACCAGTACTCATCAAGGGCCTGAAGACTTCCAACTATGTGTGTGTGTGCACGCACATGATTCCTTGCATACGTGCTTATGTGTGTGTGTGCGTGTGTGTTTTTGTGTGTGTGTGTTTGTGCATGTGTTTACATGCATGTATCTGTGAAATTGGAACAGGCACGCACACAGATGCAAAACACAGAGGATTCTGACTTAATCCACATTTGTAGAGAAACCAGAAACCAGGGCAGCCGGTGCTTTCTGCAAACACGTTCTAGATGCACGCCACACGGATGTTCCCTAAAGAAATGTAAGTTATTTAACTGTAACACTGATTTGGCAGAGCAAGCTGTAGCCAGAGGACCTAACTGCAGACAGCAGGGGACACACTACTCCTCAGAGAGAGAATCAGTGAATAGGAGGAGGAGAGAGGGATGGAGAGAGAGAGAGAGAGGGGGGTGGGAAGACAGACAGAGAGAGGGTGAGAGAGATGGGAGTGAGAGGGGGAATGGAGGGAGACAGAGAGGGAGAGGAAAGAAATAAGAATATGGAGAATGAGAGAGAGGAGAAACAGAGAGAGGCAGTGAATGGGAGGGAGCGAGAGAGAGAGAGAGAGAGAGAGAGAGAGAGAGAGAGAGAGAGAGAGAGAGAGAGAGAGAGAGAGAGAGAGAGAGAGAGAGAGGGAGCGAGAGAGAGAGAGGGAGCGAGAGAGAGAGAGGGAGCGAGAGAGAGAGAGAGAGAGAGAGAGAGAGAGAGAGAGAGAGAGAGAGAGAGAGAGAGAGAGAGAGAGAGAGAGAGAGAGAGAGAGAGAGAGAGAGAGAGAGAGAGAGAGAGAGAGAGAGAGAGCGAGAGAAGGAGGTTAGCAGAGAATGTAGCTCTTTTCACTGCTTTTCCATTCCCATCATTAAAAGCTGCTCTCTAATCCTGCAGATACTTTATTCTCCAAATTCTGCATCCCCCTCCCCTCGTAGACGTGCTTGCCGTCTTTCTCTCTCTCTCTCTCTCTCTCTCTCTCTCTCTCTCTCTCTCTCTCTCTCTCTCTCTCTCTCTCTCTCTCTCTCTCTCTCTCTCTCTCTCTCTCTCTCTCTCTCTCTCTCTCTCTCTCTCTCTCTCTCTCTTTCACTGCCTCCCTCCAATTCAATTCAATTGACTTTATTGACATGGCAAGTTCATTATTACTTACATTGTCAAAGTATACATACCGAAAAAAATAATAATATATATATATGTATATATATACAAAATATATATATATTTATATTTTTATATTTTATCTCTCTCTCTCTCTCTCTCTATCTCTCTCTGTCTATGTCTATGTCTCTCTCTGTCTCTAGCTCTATCTCTGTCTATGTCATATGCGCCGAATACAACACAGCAAAATGCTTACTTATAAGCACTTAACCAACAATGCAGTTTTAAGAAAATCCCTAAAAAACAGTAAAAGATAAGAATAATAACAATAGCTGGGCTATTTGCAGAGGGTACCGGTACCGAGTCAATGTGTCAATGTGCGGGGGCACCAGGTAATTATGTACATGTAGGTAGGTAGAGTTATTAAAGTTGCTATGCGTAGCTAATAACAGAGAGTAGCAGCAGCGGGGGGGTGCAAGTAGTCTAGGTAGCCATTTCATTAGCTGTTTAGGAGGCTTATGGTTCGGGGATGGAAGCTATTTAGGGCCGTACCCTCTGTAGTGCCTTGCGGTCGGAGGCCGAGCGGTTGCCATACCAGGCAGTGATGCAACCCGTCAGGATGCTCTTGATTGTGCAGCTGTAAAACCTTTTGAGGATCTGAGGACCCATGCCAAATCTCTTTCTATGTCTCTCTCTCTCACACTCCTATTTAATCAGACAGCTCCATCATTACCACTTCAGAATCCCTCCATTACCATCCTCGCTCACCACGGCAACTACACAAAAGCCAATGTCACTTGCCTTAAAATCCTTTAATCAAATCAAATCAAATGTATTTATATAGCCCTTCTTACATCAGCTGATATCTCAAAGTGCTGTACAGAAACCCAGCCTAAAACCCCAAACAGAAGGCAATGCAGGTGTAGAAGCACAGTGGCTAGGAAAAACTCCCTAGAAAGGCCAAAAGGGGTGGTCAGTCCTCTTCTGGCTGTGCCGGGTGGAGATTATAACAGAACATGGCCAAGATGTTCAAATGTTCATAAATGACCAGCATGGTCAAATAATAATAATCACAGTAGTTGTCGAGGGTGCAGCAAGTCAGCACCTCAGGAGTAAATGTCAGTTGGCTTTTCATAGCCGATCATTAAGAGTATCTCTACCGCTCCTGCTGTCTCTAGAGAGTTGAAAACAGCAGGTCTGGGACAGGTAGCACGTCCGGTGAACAGGTCAGGGTTCCATAGCCGCAGGCAGAACAGTTGAAACTGGAGCAGCAGCACGGCCAGGTGGACTGGGGACAGCAAGGACTCATCATGCCCGGTAGTCCTGACACATGGTCCTAGGGCTCAGGTCCTCCGAGAGAGAGAAAGAAAGAGAGAAGGAGAGAATTAGAGAGAGCATACATAAATTCACACAGGACACCGGATAAGACAGGAGAAGTACTCCAGATATAACAAACTGACCCTAGCCCCCCGACACATAAACTACAGCAGCATAAATACTGGAGGCTGAGACTGGAGGGGTCAAGAGACACTGTGGCACCATCTGAGGATACCCACGGACAGGGCCAAACAGGAAGGATATAACCCCACCCACTTTGCCAAAGCACAGCCCCCGCACCACTAGAGGGATATCTTCAACCACCAACTTACAATCCTGAGACAAGGCCGAGTATAGCCCACAAAGATCTCCACCACGGCACAAACCAGGGGGGGGGGGGGGGGGCGCCAACCAAGAACCCGATGGTCACTCTCAGAGAGCTCCAGAGTTCCTCTGTGGAGATGGGAGAAACTTCCAGAAGGACAACCATCTCTGCAGCACTCCACCAATCAAGTATTTATTGTAGAGTGGCCAGATGGAAGCCACTCCTCGGTAAAAAGCTCACTTGGAGTTTACCAAAAGGCACCTAAAGGACTCTCAGACCATGAGAAACAAGATTCTCTGGTCTGATGAAATGGCCTGAATGGCCTGAATGCCAACCGTCACATTTGGAGGAAACCAGGCACCGCTCATCACCTGGTCAATATCATCCCTATGGTGAAGCATGTTGGTGGCAGCATCATGTTGTGGGGATGTTTTTCAGCGGCAGGGACTGGGAGACTAGTTAGGATCGAGGGAAAGATGAACAGAGCAAAGTACAGAGAGATCGTTTATGAAAACCTGCTCCAGAGAGCTCAGGACCTCAGACTGGGGAGAAGGTTCACTTTCATACAGGATAATGACCCTAAGCACACAGCCAAGACAATGCAAGAGTGGCTTCGGGACAAGTCTCAGAATGTCCTTGAGTGGCCCAGCCAGAGTGGCCCATTTGAACCCGATCGAACATCTCTGGAGAGACCTGAAAATAGCTGTGCAGCAACGCTCCCCATTCAACCTGACAGAGCTTGAGAGGATCTGCAGAGAAGAATGGGAGGAACTCCCCAAATACAGGTGTACCACGTTTTTAGCGTCAAACCCAAGAAGACTCGAGGCTGTAATCGCTGCCAAAAGTGTTTCATCAAAGTACTGAGTAAAGTGTCTGAATACTTATGTAAATGTGACATTTGCAAACAATTATAAAAACCTGTTTTTGCTTTTATGGGGTATAGTGTGTAGATTGATGAGGGGGAAAAAATTATTTAAATCATTTTAGAATAAGGCTGTTACGTAACAAAATGTGGAAAAGGTGAAGGCACTGTGTCACGGCCGTCGTAAGGAGGAGACCAAGGCGCAGCGTGGTAAGCGTACATTCTTCTTTATTAAAAGAACGAACACTGAACAAAACTAACAAAATAACAAAACGAACCGTGAAGCTAATATGGATAGTGCAGACAGGCAACTAAACATAGATCAAGAACCCACAAAACCAAAAGGGAAAATGGCAACCTAAATATAATCCCCAATCAGAGACAACGATAAACAGCTGCCTCTGATTGGGAACCAATTCAGGCCACCATAGACTTACCAACACCCCTAGACATACAAAAACTCCTAGACAATACAAAACAAGCATACCCACCCTTGTCACACCCTGACCTAACCAAAATAATAAAGAAAACATAGATAACTAAGGTCAGGGCGTGACAGTACCCCCCCCCCCCCCCCCCCAAAGCGGCGGACCCTGACCGCAAACCTGAACTATTAGGGGAGGGTCCGGGGGAGCATCTGCCCTCGGTGCCGGCTCTGGTTCTGGACGCCGCCCCCCCTCTTTACACTGATCCCTCCGCCTTTGTAGATCCGGACCATGGATCATCGCCGGAGGCTCCGGACTGCGGATCATCGCCGGAGGCCCCGGGCAGGGGACCGTCGCTGGAGACCCCGGACAGGGGACCGTCGCTGGAGACCCCGGGCTGGGGACCGTCGCTGGAGACCCCGGACTGGGGACCGTCGCTGGAGACCCCGGGCTGGGGATCGTCGCTGGAGGCCCCGGGCTGGGGATCGTCGCTGGAGGCTCCGGACTGGGGATCGTCGCTGGAGGCTCCGGACTGTGGCCCGTCGTTGGAGGTTCCGAACTGTGGCCCGTCGTTGGAGGTTCCGGACTGTGAAACGCCGCCGGAAGCTTTGGACTGGGTACTGTCGCCGGAAGCTCTGGACTGGGTACTGTCGCCGGAAGCTCTGGACTGGGTACTGTCGCCGGAAGCTCTGGACTGGGTACTGTCGCCGGAAGCTCTGGACTTTGGAAGCGCACTGGAAGCCTGATGCGTGGTGCCGGAACTGGTGGTACTGGGCTGACACGCACCTCAGGGCGAGTGCGGGGAAGAGGCACAGGCCGTACTGGACTGTGGAAGCGCACTGGAGGCCTGGTGCGTGGTGCCGGCACTGGTGGTACCGGGCTGGGGACACGCACCTCAGGGCGAGTGCTGGAAGGAGGCACAGGATACACTGGGCCGTGGAGACGCATTGGAGATCTGGAACGTAGAGCTGGCTCAATGCGTCCGGGCTGGATGCCCATTCTAGCCCGGCAAATGCGAGGAGCTGGAATACATCGCACCGGGCTATGAATGGGAACTGGAGACACCGGGCGCATTTCTGCATAACACGGCGCCTGACCAGTCACACGCTCCCCACGGTAAGCACGAGGAGTTGGCTCAGGTCTCCAACCTGACTCAGCCAATCTCCTCGTGTGCCTCCCCCCCCCAAAAAAATCTTAGGGCTGCCTCTCGGGCTTCTGTGCTAAACGTGTCCCCTCATATCGTCGCCGTTCATCCTGTGCTATCTCCACCTGCTTCCATGGCAGGGTCTTGTCCCCTGCCATTACCTCCTCCCAAGTCCAGGATGTCCTCCACTCATCTTTCTCCCGGGCCCAGGATGTCCGCTCCTCATTAACCCGCTGCTTGGTCCTTTTATGGTGGGTTCTTCTGTCACGGCTGTCGTAAGGAGGAGACCAAGGCGCAGGGTGGTAAGCGTACATTCTTCTTTATTAAAAGAACGAACACTGAACAAAACAAACACTGAACAAAATGAACACTGAACAAAACGAACAAAATAACAAAACGAACCGTGAAGCTAATATGGATAGTGCAGACAGGCAACTAAACATAGATCAAGAACCCACAAAACCAAAAGGGAAAATGACAACCTAAATATGATCCCCAATCAGAGACAACGATAAACAGCTGCCTCTGATTGGGAACCAATTCAGGCCACCGTAGACATACATATGCCTAGACTTACCAACACCCCTTGACATACAAAAAACCATAGACAATACAAAACAAGCATACCCACCCTTGTCACACCCTAACCTAACCAAAATAATAAAGAAAACATAGATAACTAAGGTCAGGGCGTGACACACTGTATATTGGAATAATTGGAATATAAGAGAATATAAGGCTATATATACTGGAACATAAGAGGATATAAGGCTATATATACTGGAATAAAGTGATTTTTACTAGGATTAAATGTCAGGAATTGTGAAACACTGAGTTTAAATGTATTTGGCTAAGGTGTATGTAAACTTCCGTCTTCAACTGTATATACTGGAACATAAGAGGATATAAGGCTATATATACTGGAATATAAGAGGACATACAGTAAGGCTATATATACTGGAATATAAGAGGATATAAGGCTATATATACTGAAATAAAGTGATTTTTACTAAATGTATTTGGCTAAGGTGTATGTAAACTTCCGACTTCAACTGTATATACTGGAATATAAGAGGATATAAGGCTATATATAGTGGAACATAAGAGGATATAAGGCTATATATAGTGGAATATAAGAGGATATAAGGCTATATATACTGGAATATAAGAGGATGTAAGGCTATTTACACTGGATTATAAGAGGATATAAGGCTATATATACTGGAATATAAGAGGATGTAAGGCTGTATATACTGGAATATAAGAGGATATACAGTAGGGCTATATATAGTGGAATATAAGAGGATATAGGGCTATTTACACTGGATTATAAGAGGATATATGGCTATTTACACTGGAATATAAGAGGATATAAGGCTATTTACACTGGATTATAAGAGGATATAAGGCTATTTACACTGGATTATAAGAGGATATAAGGCTATTTACACTGGATTATAAGAGGATATAAGGCTATATATACTGGAATATAAGAGGATGTAAGGCTATATATACTGGAATATAAGAGGATATACAGTAGGGCTATATATAGTGGAATATAAGAGGATATAGGGCTATTTACACTGGATTATAAGAGGATATATGGCTATTTACACTGGAATATAAGAGGATATAAGGCTATTTACACTGGATTATAAGAGGATATAAGGCTATTTACACTGGATTATAAGAGGATATGAGGCTATATATACTGGAATATAAGAGGATGTAAGGCTATATATACTGGAATATAAGAGGATATACAGTAAGGCTATATATAGTGGAATATAAGAGGATATAGGGCTATTTACACTGGATTATAAGAGGATATAAGGCTATTTACACTGGATTATAAGAGGATGTAAGGCTATTTACACTGGAATATAAGAGGATGTAAGGCTATTTACACTGGATTATAAGAGGATATACAGTAAGGCTATATATAGTGGAATATAAGAGGATATAAGGCTATTTTCACTGGATTATAAGAGGATATACCCTGTAGGTCTAGTGCCTTCAGAAAGTTTTCATACCTCTTGACTTATTTTATACCCTGAATTCAAAATGGATTAAATACATAGTTCTTACATTAGTTCTTTGCACCCCGTCACTGTGAGGTATTGTGTGTTTTGTGGCACACTTCTATTCGGAGCTGTTTTTCCCATAATTTAATCCTCCCGTGTATGATCGTTTTTACCTTCCTCACTAATGATGCCTTTTGCCTTTTCCCTGCCTGTTACTGTTGTCTTTTAGGATCCCCTGTGTATGACTTTCTGCCTGGCCCTGGAACCAACTACCTGCCTCCTGCTGTGGTCCTATACAAATAAACATCTGCTGCGCCCTGCACTTGAAACCAGTACTCTGTCTCCCATCGAGTTCATTACAGATATACAGTAGGCTATATTTCCTGGAATATAAGAGGATATAAGGCTATATATACTGGAAAATAAGATGATATAAGGCTATATACTATATACTGGAATATAAGAGTATATAAGGCTATTTATAGCAGGGTTGGGCTAAATTCAGAATTGAGAATTGAATTCAGATTTGAATTGAGAATGCCTCATAAATTCCAATCCAATTACAGAATTTGAATTGCAGTAGTAAACAGGATACACATTTGCAATTAAAGGAAATGAAATCCAATGAAATTCAAATGCCTATTTTCTTCTAATTTATATTAGGTGTAGTCTATATAAATATACATCTTTACAGAAAACATAAAACATGTCTGGTTAGACTGTAAACTCTCCTTCCAGACTTACATCAAACATCTCCAATCCAAAGTTAAATCTAGAATTGGCTTCCTATTTCGCAACAAAGCATCCTTCACTCATGCTGCAAAACATACCCTCGTAAAACTGACCATCCTACCGATCCTCGACTTCAGCGATGTCATTTACAAAATAGCCACCAATACCCTACTCAATAAATTTAATGCAGTCTATCACAGTGCCATCCGTTTTGTCACCAAAGCCCCATATACTACCCACCACTGCGACCTGTACGCTCTCGTTGGCTGGCCCTCGCTTCATACTCGTCGCCAAACCCACTGGCTCCAGGTCATCTACAAGACCCTGCTAGGTAAAGTCCCTCCTTATCTCAGCTCGCTGGTCACCATAGCAGCACCCACCTGTAGCACGCGCTCCAGCATGTATATCTCTCTGGTCACCCCCAAAGCCAATTCCTTCTTTGGCCGCCTCTCCTTCCAGTTCTCTGCTGCCAATGACTGGAACGAACTACAAAAATCTCTGAAACTGGAAACACTTATCTCCCTCACTAGCTTTAAGCACCAGCGGTCAGAGCAGCTCACAGATTACTGTACCTGTACATAGCCCATCTATAATTTAGCCCAAACAACTACCTCTTCCCCTACTGTATTTATTTATTTTGCTCCTTTGCACCCCATTATTTCTATTTCTACTTTGCACATTCTTCCACTGCAAATCTACCATTCCGGTGTTTTACTTGCTATATTGTATTTACCTCGCCACCATGGCCTTTTTTTGCCTTTACCTCCCTTATCTCACCTCACTTGCTCACATTGTATATAGACTTATTTTTCTACTGTATTATTGACTGTATGTTTGTTTTACTCCATGTGTAACTCTGTGTTGTTGTATGTGTCGAACTGCTTTGCTTTATCTTGGCCAGGTCGCAATTGTAAATGAGAACTTGTTCTCAACTTGCCTACCTGGTTAAATAAAGGTGAAATAAAAAATAAATATACAGTATGTCAAATATTGTTGAAAAAATAGATTTTCAGGATGATCAATGAAAATTAAGGAATGATAAAGGAAAACAAAACCTTTATTAGAATATTGTTATTAATCAAGTTCTGTACATTTTGTTAAATATGGAGACAATGTCTAGTATGAACCATCCTGATCTCACTAACTTACATTCTGTTTCGCTTCACGGATAGTTTAACCCTCAAGTTGACCCCGAGGCCTTCAAAAAGAAGACAAACAAATGAAATGGTTGGTGGAACTATAATTGGCTAATCTAAGCACTAAGGTTAAAGAGTATATGAACATCGTTTCCAGAGAAAAAGTGATATATTCTTACACGTTGATGTTAATTGTTATGAGTCTTGGCTATATTGTAAAAATGTGCTTTTTGGTCTTTATTTAAGGTTAGAGTTAGGTTTAAAATCAGCTTGTATGACTTTTTGGGTGTGCCAGCTAGTGACCACTCTGCAGAGCTGCCTCCAGAACAATATTCATTACAAAAAACACTAACCTGCTTTACTCTTTGTTATCTGGAAGTGTGACCTGTCAGATTCAATGAAACTCTGTTCTATGACTGAGTGGAATTTCTTTGAATTGCACTGAAATAAATTCTACTTCGTGTCAATCAAACTCCAATTCTACATCCTGTGGGGTGTGGCCAATTTAATTTGAATTTCAACTCAATGAGTTGAATAGGAGTCAATTCCAAAATTCTTAATTGATTCCAACCCTGATATATAGTGTAATATAGTGTTTACTGCATGTATTCTTTAAGGCCATTACAGTAATGACAGAAAAACAGGCAAACAGAGATTCGTTTTACCGAGGAACACATGGAAACATTAGGACTTCAGTGCAGGGTGAGGGAGATAAAAAGGGAGAGTCGACCATCTGGTCTGATAGACAGACACAGCCTTGAGCCAGATATCAGTGTTATAGTCGACTAGCTGGTCTGATAGACAGACACAGCCTTGAGCCAGATATCAGTGTTATAGTCGACTAGCTGGTCTGATAGACAGACACAGCCTTGAGGCAGATATCAGTGTTATAGTCAACCATCTGGTCTGATAGACAGACACAGCCTTGAGGCAGATATCAGTGTTATAGTCAACCATCTGGTCTGATAGACAGACACAGCCTTGAGGCAGATATCAGTGTTATAGTCAACCATCTGGTCTGATAGACAGACACAGCCTTGAGCCAGATATCAGTGTTATAGTCGACTAGCTGGTCTGATAGACAGACACAGCCTTGAGGCAGATATCAGTGTTATAGTCAACCATTTGGTCTGATAGACAGACACAGCCTTGAGGCAGATATCAGTGTTATAGTCAACCATCTGGTCTGATAGACAGACACAGCCTTGAGGCAGATATCAGTGTTATAGTCGACTAGCTGGTCTGATAGACAGACACAGCCTTGAGGCAGATATCAGTGTTATAGTCAACCATCTGGTCTGATAGACAGACACAGCCTTGAGGCAGATATCAGTGTTATAGTCAACCATCTGGTCTGATAGACAAACATAGCCTTGAGGCAGATATCAGTGTTATAGTCAACCATCTGGTCTGATACACATACACAGCCTTGAGCCAGATATGATTGCAAAAATCGCTGAAGTTGGACACTTTTATTTCCCTCACCAACTTTAAACATCTGCTATCTGAGCAGCTAACCGATCGCTGCAGCTGTACATAGTCCATCTGTAAACAACCCACCCAATTTACCTACCTCATCCCCTTACTGTTTTTATTTATTTATTTTTCTGCTCTTTTGCACACCAGTATCTCTACTTGCTCATGATCATCTGATGATGTATCACTCCAGTGTTAATCTGCTAAATTGTAATTATTCGCTCCTATGGCCTATTTATTGCCTACCTCATGCCTTTTGTTTACTGCATTATGTACAGTGTCCATAATGGCATTCCCTATATAGTGTACTACTGTTGACCAGAGTACATATTCCCTATATAGTGTACTACTGTTGACCAGAGTCCATACTCCCTATATAGTGTACTACTGTTGACCAGAGTCCATATTCCCTATATAGTGTACTACTGTTGACCAGAGTCCATATTCCCTATATAGTGTACTACTGTTGACCAGAGTCCATACTCCCTATATAGTGTACTACTGTTGACCAGAGTCCATATTCCCTATATAGTGTACTACTGTTGACCAGAGTCCATATTCCCTATATAGTGTACTACTGTTGACCAGAGTCCATATTCCCTATATAGTGTACTACTGTTGACCAGAGTCCATACTCCCTATATAGTGTACTACTGTTGACCAGAGTCCATATTCCCTATATAGTGTACTACTGTTGACCAGAGTCCATATTCCCTATATAGTGTACTACTGTTGACCAGAGTCCATACTCCCTATATAGTGTACTACTGTTGACCAGAGTCCATATTCCCTATATAGTGTACTACTGTTGACCAGAGTCCATATTCCCTATATAGTGTACTACTGTTGACCAGAGTCCATACTCCCTATATAGTGTACTACTGTTGACCAGAGTCCATATTCCCTATATAGTGTACTACTGTTGACCAGAGTCCATATTCCCTATATAGTGCAGTAATGTTGACCAGGGCCCCTATATAGTGCAGTAATGTTGACCAGGGCCCCTATATAGTGCAGTAATGTTGACCAGAGCCCCTATATAGTGCAGTACTGTTGACCAGTGCCCCTACATAGTGCAGTAATGTTGACCAGGGCCCCTATACATTCCAGTAATGTTGACCAGGGCCCCTATATAGTGCAGTAATGTTGACCAGGGCCCCTATATAGTGCAGTAATGTTGACCAGGGCCCCTATATAGTGCAGTAATGTTGACCAGGGCCCATACATAGTGCAGTAATGTTGACCAGGGCCCCTATATAGTGCAGGAATGTTGACCAGGGCCCCTATATAGTGCAGTAATGTTGACCAGGGCCCCTATATAGTGCAGTAATGTTGACCAGGGCCCCTATATAGTGCAGTAATGTTGACCAGGGCCCCTATATAGTGCAGTAATGTTGACCAGGGCCCCTATATAGTGCAGTAATGTTGACCAGGGCCCCTATATAGTGCAGTAATGTTGACCAGGGCCCCTACAGTGCAGTAATGTTGACCAGGGCCCCTATATAGTGCAGTAATGTTGACCAGGGCCCCTATATAGTGCAGTAATGTTGACCAGGGCCCCTATATAGTGCAGTAATGTTGACCAGGGCCCCTACAGTGCAGTAATGTTGACCAGGGCCCATACAGTGCAGTAATGTTGACCAGGGCCCATACAGTGCAGTAATGTTGACCAGGGACCATACAGTGCCTTCGAAAGTATTCAACCCCCTTGACTTCTTCCACATGTTCTAATTGCATAACATTTAAAAAAAAATCCTCAGCAATCTACACACAATATCCAATAATGACAAAGCAGAAACAGGTTTCTAGAAATGTTTGCACATTTATAAAAATTTGAAACAGGAAAAACGTATTTAGATAAGTATTCAGACCCTTTGACATAAGACTTGAAATAGAGCTCAGGTGCATCCTGTTTCCATTGATCATCCTTGAGATGTATCTACAACTTGATGGGAGTCCACCTGTGGTAAATTCAATTGATTGGACATGATTTGGAAAGGCACACACCTGTCTATATAAGGTCCCATAGTTGACAGTGCATGTCAGAGCAAGAACTAAGTCATGAGGTCGAAGATTGTGGATTGTGTCGAAGCACAGATCTGGGGAAGGGTACCAAAACATTTCTGCAGCATTGAAGGTCCCCAGAACACAGTGGCCTCCATCATTCTTAAATGGAAGAAGTTTGGAACCACCAAGGCTCTTCGTAGAGCTGGCTGCCCAGTCAAACTATGCATTCGGGGTGAAGGGCCTTGGTCAGATAGGTGACTCCGATGGTCTGAGAGAGCTCCAGAGTTCCTCTGTAGAGATGGGAGAACCTTCCAGAAGGACAACCATCTCTGCAGCACTCCACCAATCAGGCCTTTATGGTAAAGTGGTCAGACGGAAGCCACTCCTCAGTAAAAGGCACAAGACAGCCACCTTGGAGTTTGACAAAGGCCCTTAAAGATGTAGGATCTTCATTTGAGCCAGTTTGCTACTGCAGGGAAAGAATCCTGCAGCAACAGGAAATGTGAATTATTATTATTATGTGAATTATAATTAATGGACATTTTTGTAGGGGTTGATACATTTTTCATAATGGAAAATCAAGTCCGACATTTCTAAGTGGAAATTACAAACTTCAGAAGCCTTTGAAAACCTCAAATACACAAGAAGTTTAACATTTCAGGAGAGTTATCTTCTAACAGGGTGATCAAATTAAGATCCTACATCTCTATTTAAAATCTGTTAATTGTGTTGTCAACACCTCTGGTTGAGAGCACCATTGGAGGAAGCCTCCAAGGATCTGAAGTAAAGCTGCTTTTCAAACATCAATCAACCTGTAATCCTATTCAGACAAGCCTCACCTTTATGGTGTATTAAATACGTATCCCATTCCCCTGTTAGCTGAAGCATACTGTAAAAGTGTAAATAACAGTTTAAAATGTGACTTGTTCTTGTATGACCCCCAGATAGACTCCCCTCCAGAACACAGTAATTAATGTTGTTATTGTTGTTGTTGAAACTGAAATAGAACCACAAACCCAGAGGACAACAGAAAACACCCAGTAGACTGAATCCCAAGAAAACCATGAAGGAAAAGGGTGCCATTTGGGACTCAAGCTATTCGTCACCATCATCAAGTCTGAGAGAAATCACCTTGAGGAATACGAGGTGTCGTCATAGTCAGAGTTTTTAATGAGCTGAAAAACAGAACAGGAGAAAAGAAAGAAAAAAGAAAGGGAAAATCTGATGAAAAGTGTTTCTTCTTGGCAGGATCCAACCCTAATGTCTCTTCTTAGCAGGATCCAACCCTAATGTCTCGTCTTGGCAGGATCCAACCCTAATGTCTCTTCTTGGCAGGATCCAACCCTAATGTCTCGTCTTGGCAGGATCCAACCCTAATGTCTCGTCTTGACAGGATCCAACCCTAATGTTTCTTCTTGGCAGGATCCAACCCTAATGTCTCTTCTTGGCAGGATCCAACCCTGATGTCTCTTCTTGGCAGGATCCAACCCTAATGTCTCTTCTTGGCAGGATCCAACCCTAATGTCTCTTCTTGGCAGGATCCAACCCTAATGTTTCTTCTTGGCAGGATCCAACCCTAATGTTTCTTCTTGGCAGGATCCAACCCTAATGTCTCTTCTTGGCAGGATCCAACCCTAATGTCTCTTCTTGGCAGGATCCAACCCTGATGTCTCTTCTTGGCAGGATCCAACCCTGATGTCTCTTCTTGGCAGGATCCAACCCTAATGTCTCTTCTTGGGAGGATCCAACCCTAATGTCTCTTCTTGGCAGGATCCAACCCTAATGTCTCTTCTTGGCAGGATCCAACCCTAATGTCTCTTCTTGACAGGATCCAACCCTAATGTCTCTTCTTGGCAGGATCCAACCCTAATGTCTCATCTTGGCAGGATCCAACCCTAATGTCTCTTCTTGGCAGGATCCAACCCTAATGTCTCATCTTGGCAGGATCCAACCCTAATGTCTCTTCTTGGCAGGATCCAACCCTAATGTCTCTTCTTGGCAGGATCCAACCCTAATGTCTCTTCTTGGCAGGATCCAACCCTAATGTCTCATCTTGGCAGGATCCAACCCTAATGTCTCTTCTTGGCAGGATCCAACCCTAATGTCTCATCTTGGCAGGATCCAACTCTATCTGAGATCCAGACTTGGCTGCAGCATTCCTTTTCTTCATCTTCACACTGAGGTTCCTCTGGCAACACAAAGAATGAAAGAGACCCTGGCTACATCTTAAGTGGCACACTATTCCCTTTATCGTGCACTATGTTTGACCAGGACACTATAGCAAAAAAAAAGTAGTGCACTATATAGGGAATGGGCTGCCATTTGGAACGTAATCCCAATCCGTCTCTCTCTGTCAGGGACTGTGGTTTCTCACACAGAAGGAACAGATGATGTGGAATTCTAAAATCACAGTTGTTTTGGATCTGTACAACTTAAACCACTCACTTATATAACATCATCTTTGACGCAGCAACATTTTCATGCATGCAAATGATTTCATGAGGTTTTGTGTGATTTTCGGTGCTCTTTCCAGGTAATCTTATGCTTTATAGCAGGTACCCCCAGGGGTACGCACAATGCCGTCGGTGGTACGCCAAATAAAAATGTGAGTCACATTATTTTTTATATATAAAACATTTCTTCACATTTTCAAACAGTCCATTTATATTTTCCAACTGGGCTATACATTTGGGTGAGGTCATTTTCTTTCCCGAGTCGCCTCGTTTCACTGTCAAAAACAAAATTAAATCATCTAGTGTTCAGCAAAATAACAACACAATGTCAAATACAGGTAGCCTAGTCAAATAATTAACATCCAATCACAATAACCGTTACTCTCTCACGGGAATTTCACTAACCGTCCGTATGTAGCCGAACATAGCTGCTGCTGTGGCGGATGAATCAGAATTAGTTAGGTAACATAGATAATTAAGATGTCTTATCTGCATAATATGCTTATGTGAGATACTTGTCATTAGAATGTATCCCTTTGGACTCTGGTGTTGGCAGTTGCACTTTTCCCTCAGCTGGGGCTCAGTCACTTGGGGCCCAGAGAGAGGAGAGGTCAGGCTTGTGTGATTAATGGGGAACCAGTTACTTGTCTCCACAATGTCTGTGCGCAAGTCACTCCCTCCTTTTCTATTGGGGGGAGGTGTATGGCAGTGTCTGGAACCATTGTATGTCCTCTCTGATGTTGCACTTATCCTGGGATAGTGTATGACCTAGAGGCTCACTCCCCTCAGTGAGCTTGTCCAGGAGTGGGGTCAAGAGGGGGTTTACTTGCGATGGGAGTATCTAGAGTTGACAATTGATTTATGCCGTTGGATGAGATGGTGTTTTTGTACTATGAAGAACCAGGAACGGGATTAGAACCTCGTCTTAGGGACCAAACTGAACGATAATTTATAGCGAATGCTATCTGGCTAAGGGATACTCCTCTCTCAAGTAAAAGTCTTTCTTTGTGAACTGTTCCTAAATATCTGTGGTTTGTCATGTCAAGGAGTTTTTAAAAAAGTAAGGCCTGCGTCCATAGAGACACATACCATCTCTACTGGTAGTACTGCTACTACCAGCGGTACTACACCTGCACATGTCGACGACACAAGTTGTTCTGCTTCCATGAGCACATCAAATGCTAGCATCAGTAATTCTACATGTGTTGTTAGCTCAGCTGGCATGGACACTGCCAGTTGTGAATCTGATGCAGCCGAAGAGCTACTGCCCCCTTACCCAGGAAAGCACCGAACAACAGACAGGGACGTTGGACCATCGAAGAGGCACAAATATGATGAGAACTACATTGATTTGGGGTTCAATTATATTGGGAGTCGTGCCTTTCCTCAGCCACAGTGTGTTATACAGTGGGGA